>NC_085138.1:271041453-271056193 GCF_035046485.1 Aedes albopictus
TGTTACACGACACAGACAATGTCTGTGGCTATACACGATCAATAGGGCTCATTGGAACTCATAGAAATAAACAGAGACTACGAGATACTTTCAACATATTCGGGATTATTCAAGCTGTTCTGCAATTCAGAACATTGGATCCACACCTTTACAACAACTTTTTAGCTGTTTTGCGTTCTGCAACATTACCAACCGTAAGGTCTGTATCTAGAAATGGGAGGCCACCGGCTTACTGGTGGACCGACGCGATTGCGGACCTGCGCCGCGCCTGCCTACGGGCTAGGCGGCGGATGCAGCGAGCACGATCAGAGGAAGAGCGAAACGAACGGCGGGTGGTGTTCGCCGCTGCAAAAGCCGCGCTTAAGACCGAGATAAGAGTAAGCAAAAAGGCCTGCTTCGAGGGTCTCTGTCAGAGTGCCAATACGAACCCGTGGGGTGACGCCTACAGGATCGTTATGGCCAAGACGAGAGGTGTGATGGCTCCTACAGAGCAATCTCCAGAGATGTTGGAGGGGATCATTGGAGGATTTTTTCCGCGTCATGATCCTAGTCCTTGGCCTCCTTTCGTAGGACAGCCGGGGACTGGGGCTGGCGATGAGGAGAGGGTCACCGATGTGGAACTTGCGGGGATAGCTAAGTCCCTTAGCGTAGGTAAGGCCCCAGGTCCGGACGGAGTTCCGAACCTGGCCTTAAAAGTAGCTATTGCAGAGGCTCCCGAGATGTTCAGGTCTGCTATGCAGAAATGCCTGGACGAGGGAGTTTTCCCAGAAGCTTGGAAGAGGCAGAGCCTGGTACTATTGCCAAAGGCGGGGAAACCACCCGGAGACCCGTCGGCATATAGACCAATATGCTTGATTGACACGGCGGGGAAGGTGCTCGAAAAGATCATCCTCAATAGAATGTTGCGGTTCACCGAGGGCGAAAATGGTCTTTCGAGTAACCAGTACGGCTTCCGGAAGGGGAGGTCCACCGTAGACGCTATCTTGTCGGTTACAAAAACCGCCGAGAAAGCACTCGAGCCTAAGAGGAGGGGAATTCGCTTTTGTGTGGTAGTGACTCTGGATGTAAGGAATGCGTTTAATAGCGCCAGCTGGTCTGCTATTGCCGATGCGCTCTTGCGTCTGGGGATACCGGAGTACCTGTACAAGATTCTCGGAAGTTACTTTCAGAATCGTGTACTAGTCTACGACACGGAGGTGGGTCGGAAGTGCTTTCACATAACCTCAGGAGTCCCGCAAGGTTCCATCCTGGGTCCGGTGTTATGGAATGTCATGTACGACGAGGTGTTGAGGTTAGAGTATCCAGTGGGAGTGGTGATTGTCGGATTTGCCGACGACATTACGCTCGAAGTCTACGGTGAAACGATCGAGGAGGTAAAGTTGACTACCAACCACTCGATCAAGGTTGTGCAGGCGTGGATGCGGTCCAGGAAACTGGAGCTGGCTCACCACAAGACAGAGGTGACGGTTGTTAACAACCTGAAGTCGGAGCAGCAGACGGAGATCAGTGTAGGAGACTGTACTATCCTGTCAAAGCGCTCCGTCAAACACTTGGGCGTGATGATCGACGATAAGCTTACCTTCGGTAGCCACGTCGATTATGCCTGTAAAAGAGCCTCCACAGCTATTGCGGCACTGTCCCGGATGATGTCCAATAGCTCTGCGGTGTACGCCAGTAAGCGCAAGCTTCTGGCTAGTGTTGCTACATCCATACTTAGATATGGCGGCCCGGCGTGGGGCACCGCGCTAAGTACTAAATGCTACCGACGGAAGCTGGAAAGTACTTACAGGCTTATGTGCCTGAGGGTTGCGAGCGCGTACCGTACCGTGTCACACGACGCTCTCTGCGTCATTACTGGTATGGTGCCTATCAGCATTCTTATCAGTGAGGACATGGAGTGCTTCGAAATGCGCGGCACAAGAGGCATACGCAGGACTGTCAGGATGGCCTCTATGGTCAAATGGCAGCGCGCGTGGGACAGTTCCACCAAAGGAAGGTGGACCCATAGGTTGATACCGAGGGTAGATAGTTGGATTAATAGGCGCCATGGGGAAGTCACATTCCACCTGACACAGGTCCTTACAGGTCATGGTTGCTTCCGACAGTATCTACACCGTTTCGGGCATGCGGATTCTCCCGAATGCCCAGTGTGCAATGGTTTAGAGGAAACGGCAGAACACGTTTTGTTCGTGTGCCCGCGTTTTCGCACAATGCGTGACCGCATGCTTGCCACATGCGGGGAGGACACAACTCCGGACAACTTGGTCCAGAGGATGTGTAGGGATGAGTTTGGCTGGAACGCCGTTTCAACGGCTATTACCCACATCGTCTGGGAGCTACAGAGGAGGTGGCGCGTGGACTCGGAGAATGGCTAGTCCAGATGCAGTACAAGAGGTGGTCCAGGGGTTCGGAGTCGGCTTCGTAGGTCATACCGGTGCCCTGCGGTCGAGATCGACCTTACAACGATTAAGTGGCCGCGGAGAGGAAGTCCCGGTAGTGGTGCTGTCGTGGCGTCGGTCTACTGGGTTGGATCCGAGCCCGCGGTTGGAAAGGGGTCCCCGGCAAGGGTCGGGGTAGGTGAGATCCTGCTGTCTGCAACCTACGGGTGCATCTGATAGGGCCTGAAGGGTAGTGATACCCTTCCTTACGGGCAGGTCAGATCGGGTTGCACGTGGACATCAGTTCTTGATGTCCGCTCAGCAGTAAGGCGCGGGCGGGGTTGACCCTGCCCGCCTTCCGAGGACAAAGGGAGTGGCGAGGACCACTCGGGAAACTGGCTAAGCGCCAGCATGCTACCGTGATGGACTCTCCAAAGCGAGTCATCGATGTTCGTTGCTGCAGGCTACGCAGCTAACCTTGTGGGTGCGATGTGCACTAGCCCCTCTCTGAAGCAATACCTTCTTGGTGGTTCCGGAGAGACGTAGGGCTTGGCGACCATAGAAATGGTTTAGTGGGTACGAGGAGAGAGTAGTCCTGGATTTTACTTTTGTTGTAGAAGACGGCCTGTCAGACCTACACTACCCTAACCTTCTGTTAGGGTGTCTGTTGAGCAGATAATCCCCCTATGGTTTAGAAGGAAAAAAAAAGGTCTGTATCTTTGTGATGTTCAAGGGATATTATAAAGTATGTACCGTAATCCGGGGTCAAATTGATCACTTCAAAACAACTTTTGCAGATAACATTGGTGACAATTCAAATATTGCCAAAAGAATTTCTGTAAAATCAGTACCCAGTGGATCTCCATGAAACCAAGTGACAGAATTTTGTACAACAAGTTCAAACTTTGAATTAAATTAATTCAAAAACCAAAAAATTGAGGATGCCACTTTGGGGCGAAATTGATCAGTACACAATTAAGCATCGGTAAAAAAGATAAAAACCCTTATCTATTTAATTTTGCTCTTCTAAACCCGAATAACGCGTCAAAACTCTTACAACTAGTGAATTTGACACTTAAAATGCAAAATTTAATTATGAAATAGGGCACGTTCGGTGTAGTACTAGATTTGTAGTAATGAGCTGAATTTTTGTACGGTGAGAAGGTCAATTCTCCGTTTTTGCAATGAAATGGTACAAAAAGCGTGGGTATGATGATTCCTTGTTTAAATTGATGCTGTTTGAGCAAAACTTTGGATAACTATGTTGTTTATGTTGCAAGAAATGGAGAAAACAACAACACTGTTACCCAAAGTTTTGCTCAAAAAGCATCAAATTAGGCAAGGAATCATAATACCCACGCTTTTTGTACCATTTCATTGCAGAAACGGAGAATTGACCTTCTCACCATACTAAAATTCAGCTCATTACTACAAAACTAGTACTTCACCGATCTGTCCTATTCCCTCCTTAACGCCTAAAGGTAGGCAATTTCTTTTGAAATAAATGATTTTTGTTACAATAAATGATTTCTTCGTCAAAAAAAGAACTTTTTTTTATACCGCATTTAGTTCACCACTGGACTGCGAACTGCGACTTCATAAGTGCGAAAACGTAAATAAAAGTGCGCGTTTGCATCAAATCAGGTTGATGTCTTCGGCGCACTATTACTTTAATCTATGGTGAACAAGTGCTCTGAAGACACCGAGTTGATTTGATGCAATCGCGCACTTTTATTAGCGTTTTCGCACTCGTGAAAACTAGTGCGATAGTCCAGTGGTGAACTAAATGCGCTATAACTTATTCATGTTCAGAATAGCTTTATAACGTTTCAACCAAGGCTCTACAAAAATGTTAAAACGAAAAAATTACGGGAAGTTCTAGTAGCAATCGATTGTTTAGAAGCAATGATTTCAGCTAAGTGAGAAATACATAGCAAAATCCTAAAAAAATAAGGTAAAACTAACTTTTTTCTAAACAAATAAAAGTCTAAACTCATCTCTAGACATCTACGAACAAAATGAGGTAAGAAGTTTGAGATCATTGCGATGTTTAGAAGTTCCTGCTATGCAATTACAATGTAGTACCCAAATGATCAATTTCACCCCGGTGATCAATTTGACCCCGGTTTACGGTACCGTAAAACGGGGTATTATTGATCAGCGGGGTAACATTGATCGGCTTGACCGACCTCCTGAAATGTTCAAACTAGCCTTTTACATTGAATCAGGTTCTGCTATCAAATCTGTTGTTATTTAGCTATTAAATGACATGTTATTAATGAAATTTGAATTTTATAAACATTGATATAGGGTAATTCGCCAATTGTTGAACGGTTAGTACTGGCATTTTTGTTTTCGTTTGTTTTTTCGTGCATAATTCCGCTTTAGTTGAAAAATATCCAGTGAACGTCTAGATCCACTCATTCCTTATACTTCCCATTCAATTTATATTCCCTTATACTCCATTTTCTAAGAGAAAATAGAACATTTGTATGAGAAGTCTCTAACCCAAATGTTGAACGCTTCCATAAGCTAGCTCATCCTAATGTTGGACGATTCTCGCCAATTGGCTTCTTTAACGGTATTGAGATAATTCGATATTCTGAATCTGCATGTCAAACTAAGCCGGAATCCAAATTTTCATGAATTTTAGTGCCCGGGAACCCATTTAAAAATCAATTTGAAGTTTGTATGGGAGCGATTTGTCGAATCACCCCTCGTCGCAGTTTGTACTGGGCGGAACTGTCAAACAGTTGCCCAGCTGTCAAAAGGTGATTTCTAAAAATCTCTTTGAAATTGATTTAAGGTGCCAAAATAAAGTTCTAAAAATCTGAAAAAAATCATAGTGGCTCAGAAAAAGGTGCTCTTTCGTATAAAATCTAAAAATCGATACATTTTTCAAAATTTAATAACCCAATTGTTGAACGGTTCAAGCTTTGCTCGTAATTGATGACGTATAACCCGACATAAATCTATCATTGACCTGTTTTTATTTTCGCCACCAAACCCAACATAGACCCAACAGTTATCCGATGTGAGTCCAACAGTGGTTCAACATTTGAAAAAATTTGACCCGCCTTTGACCCGACATCCGATAATTTTTCACTCCCGCGGATTTTTTTTCCGGGTTTTTCGTGTTTTGTGCCCAGTTAGTCATTTGAGTGACAATTCATTCAAATGAGGGAGCGTCCATAAATTACGTCATGCAAAAATTGTCCATTTTAAACCCTTCTTCCCCTAGGTCACACTTTTTTATAAGACCTCTGAAATTTTTGTATGGGTCGTCACACTTTGCTGAACGCCCCTCCCCTCCCTCCTCAAAGTGTGACGTAATTTATGGACATTCCCAAGGAATCACTTCCCATTTAAAGAGAGCTCTAGTGGACTGAAATCGTTTTAAGCATAACCAAATGCAAAAAATGGCTGAAAAGATTTGACTAGAAGCGAACACGACTGAAGAAAAGGACGCATTTGTATGCTCCTGAAACACTCCTGGAAATCCGTGGGACACACTCAACCCCCTAGAACACCCCTGGAGCGACCCTGAAATGCTTTGAAAATCCGTAGATCGCTCCTGAAAAAGGTAAAGTGAAAAAAAAACAAATCTGGCAGACATGCTAACATCGTAGGTAATGCCAGTGTTCAACAATTGGATTTTAGATGCATAATGATAGTGTGCTAAGAAACATATTTTTTTCAAACGAGATAACAATGAAAATGTGAATTTAAACAATGTTAAACTGTTAAGGACATCCTTCTAGTTCTTGTATCTATGGCATGACTTTGATATTTGTGATCGATTTGCCAGCAAAGCTTATTTCGTAACAGCAATTTCTTAAAATTAATCTTAAGAATTGTGCAGTTTTCGTGTCATTAGCGGTACAAAATTTGCAATCGATATTTTTGATGTAAAATATGTATAATTTTGTAACTTTATTGGAGCAATATCATGACACACATGTATACGCATCTACATCATACGTTTACGTTTATGGAAAATTACTTAAATTTATAATAATATTTTCAAAAACTGTTCAACATTTGGCGAATTACCCTAAATCGATTTTCTCAATATTGTGTTTCGTAACGCAATGAGATACATTGTCAAACATTCATGCTTGACATAAATACTGGATACAATATGAGGTTCGAAATCACTGTATTAATTCAATATGATATCCTGGAGTTGCATTTAATAAACGAAACATTTATGAACATGCTCTTTTCAATAAAATATTAAAAGTAGGCTATCAATTGCTTAAGCCATGGCCTACCTGTAGGCGTTATTCACGGTTTGGAAGATTTTAATCCTAAAATAACTCGAAAAGTATATAACTTCTAAGAATTTGGACAACATACTCGAAATCAGCGACCCCGAAATTAGTAAGTAAGGGTATTTTAACACAAAAGAACATTGATCACTGACATGATCAATGCTACCCCAAATCAACCAAATTCGTCTGTGGTCGCGCCGCGTGACGCGTCCACTGTGGACGGCACTAGGAAAACGCATTTGGTTAGAGCCACAGCAATTTTTGCAGACCCCTCGATTTTGGTCAAATGGTGGCCCATTTAAACCGTTATAACTCGAAAGTTTCTCCAAAAACAACCTCAAAACGAAATGTTGTTGAAATGAGGAAAGATAGAGCTACTATAATAATATACACAGTTATAAAAAGTTGGGTCGGTCATTTTAATTTAGCCGCCATTATGGATTTTTACATCAAAACTTTTTGTCGTCATGTTGGCAATCATCGATTTTAAAAATTGTTGCAATAATTGAAAGCTGAGACATTTATACATAACATATCAAAAAATTAGAGATGTCTTTTTCTCCTTTCAAAAGTTATCTGCCTTTTTGTAAATCATGCCACTTTTGTGCACAGGGTTCGGTGCCAGTCGTTCACATAAATGCAGCGTTATCTCGCAGTGTCCACGAACACGAATTTAAAATCTGAACCCACTAATGGAAAGCTGAAGGTTTAAGCTTTTCAAAACACTAAAAATATATAAAAGCATGCTTTTATATATTTTTGCCGTTCGGTGTAGTACTAGATTTGTAGTAATGAGCTGAATTTTAGTATGGTGAGAAGGTCAATTCTCCGTTTCTGCAATGAAATGGTGCAAAAAGCGTGGGTATTATGATTCCTTGCCTATTTTGATGCCATTTGAGCAAAATTTTGGATAACTATGTTGTTTATGTTGCAAGAAATGGAGAAAACAACAACACTGTTGCCCAAAGTTTTGCTCAAACAGCATCAAATTAGGTAAGGAGTTGTAGAGTCGAGCCACTGGCGTAGCCACGGGGGGGGTTTTAGGGTTAAAACCCCCCCCCCAGAGCCAAATTTTCTGGAACAAATTTCCAGTATAAAACGCTCTGTGATGAAAAAAATTTTCGGCTGCGCCGCTATTTTCAACCTACGGCTCATATTCATTGTAATATTTTACGAAATGTGAGTGTCAAATAGGAAAAAGGTATTATTGAACATCGATAACCCCTCCCAGAACAAATTTCTGGCTACGCCACTGAGTCGAGCACATGGCATTAATCGATCATAGTAGGCACTGGACAGGAGGGACAGTCAGTCTGGGTGAGCGACAACGAAAGGTTGTATAGTGTTGCGTTAATAAACGGGAATTGTGAAATACTAAAGGTTGTTTAGCTATCGTATTATAAATATCCGGAAATATACAAGTTCTACAAGTGGCGACGAGAATAAAAGGTAGGAGCAGAAAATAAATTCAGAAAATGTTGAAAATTGTATCTACGAGGAAGTGATTTTTTTTTTCATAACATGTGGTTGCTCTAAGGCCACAGAAAGTGTTAAGTCTGCAATGCGTAGTATCGGATGATGTGCACAAGTGTATTTTTTTGTATCAAGTTTCAATTGTATCGATAAGAATAAAGGTAAAACCAAATTTTTATTTGAATGAATCGCAGAAAAGTGCTTCAAATTAGACGTTTAATTTCGCCGAAAAAAAAAACGTGACTGTTACTATGGAAACACCCCTCCGTACACCGTTAGAGGTAAGTCGATTTTCTGTTGAAGCAAAACCAACTGTTTCCATTGACCAATCCAAATTCCTGTGTGGTAGTGGTTTGTGTTCAGATTTCCCGTGTTAATCTATCTGTAAGAACTTTGTAAACATCTTTTGTTCTCACGTATATGGATAGGCTTGCAGTAGGTTTCGTGAGACATTTTTTGGACAACTCAAGAGCAAATTTTCAATACGCCCTAAGTAACAAATGGATCATTCTGAGAAATCCACTCCGAAAGTTTTGAGCATCTTTTTTAATTCCTATTTAACAACCAAAGCATAATATCAACAAGAGATACGAGCAAACATCTGTTTTTAGTAATGTTTCTGATTTTTAGAAGAAAAGTTTTCATTACGTTATAAATTTATCACATTTTTTGGAAAAAATCGATTTTACGACTTTTTTGTTCAAAAAATGAAAATAGGACATTTTGATAAGTCATTTGGAAACCCACTGTGTTACTTTCGACGGGTGCGTTACGGCGTGTTACGATATATTATGGCACTTTCGTCAAATTTTTTTCGTCATTCTGACAGCTGACGTGTTGCTTACGTCTGTTGTTTACGTCGTTGCAAACGATGAAAATGTACTTAGGACAAAAGTTTTGCGTGGGTGGAATGCCCATTGCGGTGCTTTTTATTTAATTATTTGTTATTCTAGTGACTATTGAGACTTCTCTGTGGTGCATATTATTGTTCAGGTTCACCGATGCGGCCAAAAGTTCCCAGCTGAAATTGGGATCACCAAAGCTTTGCCACTTTACGTCAATTTTCCTGGCCGAGTACCGGTAAGCTGTACCTGTTTTGTTAAATAATTTAATTATTTCATCGGCTAACAATTATTATTGCAGGAAGCTTCCGGAAATCACCTAGAGAAGGAAGATGAGGGCAAGGAAGGGCCCAATATCGCCGATGAACTCAAGACGAATCCCCCATCTGTACTCGCAACGCCAGCAACATCCCCAAGGAAGAGAAATCTAAAAATCCCTTATCAACGACTGGGAAGACAACTTAGTCGTCAATCACTACTTTGTCGAAAGCCAACTGGACTTCCATGTCCTGTTCGTCGTTCCGCGTAATGTTGTTTGATCTCTTCGAGAATTACTCGAGAAACTCGCTAAGGAGACCTACGATCAGATGATGATGATTGTGGATCCACCATCACCTATGGCTGCAGAGGAAAGGTCAAGAAGACCTACGTTCAGTTCAACAAGAACCTGATGCTCAGCATCCACGAGGACAACTCCATTCGTCAAAAGTTTCTTGATATTTTGCACTTCACCTCCAAAGAAGCGCACTGTTTTCTGGGTGATTCTGTTGAACACACAAAGGAGAATCGCAGGAACTTAAGGAATACTAGACAAGCAGCTGATGTCCGTCACTGCCACACGCCTGCAACTGTCAGAAGAAGAGGAAGTGAAGAAGCAGTACGAGGAGGACAAAGCCAAGTTCGAAAACCTGTGCAAGGTAATGGAGTTCGTTTCAAACCGTCTTCCCGGGACCCAAGCTGTATCGTCTCCTCCTGGTTCATCAACATTGGACGTATGCTACATGGCACGCAAAACGCATGGAAATCAACCAGACTACTCGCTAGGTCTCGGAATCGACGAGGGTGATGCTCGCTGTTGGAGATGCCTCCGACATGGAGGAATTCATGAAATACCTATAAACATAAGGTCGAGACAATTTGCGATTAATTACATAATAAAAGCGTTTTTGATTTAAGCAAACTTTAAAATCTGCCCCGAGTTTTTAGTAAGGATCATGATGGGTCACCAAAGTAACTAAGATTTTCTCAACGAAAAACAGCAATTTATACGATTTTCTCTGTATTAATCTGTGCTCCATATATTTACAATCTTGCATTCACACCATTCCACTGTTTCCCAAAGTCGGGCTGACGCAAAGGTGTTTCCGGTTGTGGGTGGATACGATGCGGCAAAAGGTGAAGGAGTCGGTGCAGGCAGTGTTTTCCAACGGCATACGACGGCTCCATACGAAATGTCCGGGTCTTTGAGGCATTCCAAGCTGGTTGTAAGATGCAGCTGCACGTCTCCGATATTGCCATTGACCGTTCATCAGTACTCGCAGGCCGCCTTCAGATTTGATATATTGTGAACCGCATCGTCTCGTACAGGATAGTATTCCCGAATTTTCGGCCCGTTCCCTGCGCGAGAATATAGTTCGTCGCTTCCTGAGCATCTTCAGCATGTCCCGGATCCTCTCTCACGCTCCGGTGTTCTTTTGCTGATCCGAAATGCACAAAGGGCAAACGGTTTAACTAATGCAGGCATTGGGCAATTGCATGTTTTTCGGCCAAATCACAGGTCATCTCCAGCTCCCAGCTTAGTGCCAGATCCACCACGAACTTGGTCAAACCGTTATGCTAGAGGAAAGGAATCAATGAGTTAAACCAATAATGATTCGAACTAACGTAACTTACTTTTTCATACAATTTGTGATCAGCAGGTCGACGTCTTGCCGTTTGTCTGCAGCAGCATCGCCCCAGGTAGTCGATTCGTTTGTCTGTGAACTGGAGACTGGCGGTCAGTTCCAGGCATTCGAGCTCGCCAAAGTTCTCCGGGTGCAGAAGTTCGGTAATGTTTCGACCTCGGTTTCGACACCGGCACACAGAGTCTTCCTCCGCGAATGTACCGTGGATGTTACCGCAATATCTGTTTACCATCGTCCGCTCCTCGGCGGCCGTCCAGGTAGCACGGATCTGCTGGATAAGATACGCAGGCTCTACCTAAATCCAAACCTTATTCTCCTGAATATTTGTTCTAAACGCCACCGTTTTCGCTATTGGAACTGCGCAGCTAGGCTGGTGCAGAGTTTTTGTTTTGTCCTAAACTCATGAATCGTGTTTACATTTGATTTTGTTACTTAGGACGTTATGACAGCGCACTTACGTCAGTTGTGAGTTATGTGCGTTACATAAGTCATTGTACCGACAAAGCGACACATATGAAAAGTGCACACTTTGTTACTTAAGTCAGTTTGATTTTTTCAATTTCAAAAGTTTTTAAGTACTGTTGAATTTCGACCTTGCTTCACAGCATAAAGCAGTTTACTAGGTATTAAAATATGCAAAAACCTCATTTTTGTTTATTTTGTTACTTAGGACGTATTGAAAATTTGCTCTTGAACTCAATAGTAACGGTACCACACCACCACTTACCCAAAGTATATAAATATGTACCAAGGTAAGAGATTCCCGTAAATGTCAAAAATGAGACTCACCAACACATCTGCGTTAGTTATGAAAAGTTGGTGTTTTTACACTAAAATGTCATTATTTCAGCAAAGTTTGCAAAGTTTTGTTAGTTTGGATGTTTCTAAATACTGACAAAATATGTTTAGAATCAATTAAAAAAAATTGTTACCGATTTTCAAATGGCGATATTTTCTGTTTTATTGCATGGAGGTCACATTTAATCCAGTCAGATGCAATTAAATAATAGCTTCTAAGATGGGAGTGCTTAATTTCTTAAGAAAGTTTGCTAAATAGTGATGTGCCCATACAAATCAGCGCAAACTTCATAACTATTTTTTGCTTTTTTCCTTTTCTCACTAATCCGTGAATATAGTGGTAATCACGTTCAAATGTATGCGTGCCTTTTTTGTAGATGTAGTTGTGAAACTGCGAGGAAAATATTTGCACTCTTACCCCGGACGTTAGTTTTATCATTATTTACCCGTTTTACCCAATTCGATTGGGTAATATTTGCATATGCAATCTGAATAGCCTTTCAATCGGCGTGCAATTTTGTGTGAGGAAAAATTTGCGCTAGTGTTCGTGTGTTGAAATGTCACTTATCTCTATTAGCGGGAATCTCTTACCTTGGTATTTAGATACTTTGCCACTTACCTGCTCACTAATTTGATTGGACGTGACATGATGAATGTGTGCGTGCAATTTGCTCGGCTGATGCGTAGGTTGACGCCAACCCCCCCACTACTTGACAGATGAGCTCAGTTTCGCGTACCTACTTGCAAATCGCAGATGTCGCTACTGTACGTAAACAACGGGTCCATCCTTCACTGACGCAACAATTTTTGTCCATGCGAAAACATTTTTTTGTTTCGTGATGAGTGGATGCCAACAAGAGGCTAGCGTTTCGTATCAAAAGGACGTATTCAACAGAAGTGCAAAAATTAGTGTTAATTAAATCCAAATCATTTTGATTTACAGCATCAAATGTAACAAAAGCACTTGTTTAAACGGTATTGCATATTAATTTGTAACTGCGCAGGCTAGATTAAACCGAGGGTCAAACCAAAAAAAAACATCTGTTCTGATAATTTTTAACTTCCATTTTGGATTTTCCACCAGATATGCAGCTGTAAAATTACTACTTGCATGTGCATAATAACCGCACCAGAGGATGAGTTTCTGATTAATAGTATGAAAGTCGACTATTTTGCCTTCACCCGTTTTATAGATATAATTTTCACTTCTAATAAACAAATTCATCATACCGCACTTAATTTGCATTTTTCTGCACAAGAGAAGCAGAAACAACACATTAAGATTCTTTTTTAATATTTTAATATGTTTTGTGCGGTTTGTTATTCTGGGTTTTCGTCATTTTCAAAAGTAGCGCTTACCGCTTTGAATCTGACAGTACCACCCGGACCAAAATTTTTAGGTACGCTGACGTTGTTCGGCAGCTGTCAAGAAGCTCCCGGGTTGGTCGCAACGCACATGTGAGGCAGCGATTGAATATGAACGCCGCTAACGCCATCTGTTCGCTGATTGCCACTTGGCAATTTGTGGCGGCCATGTTTTTTACACAAGCTGCTGAGTCAAAGTTGAACGTCTGTCTGCGGTTAAATAGGGTAGTGGAGGTATTTTGGACCGGGCAGGTATTTTGGCCCACCTAGGGAGTTTTAGTATATTTACAGTTTCTTACCGATTTTGGCAACACCCGTTTTTGTCTACTCCCGATTTTGGCAACACCCGTTTTTGGCAACATCTCCTTCCCGATTTTGGCAACACCCGTTTTTGGCAACAATTTCTTACCGATTTTGGCAACACCCGATTTTGGCAACAGTTTTTTACCGATTTTGGCAACAAAAAAATTTGACCACAATTTTTTACCGAAAAATCGTTTGTATTTGTAAATGTATTTATATTTTAGCCTTACTCTTCTTCAAAAAATCAAAATTCATTAAATTTTCCAAAATCAACAATTTTACAATTCATGACGTAATTTATCAACGTCACCTACAGGGATCGTTTTATAACTTGTGAAAAGTCCAAATTTAAAATATAAGCCAAATTGACGTATAAAAGTTGAAAATAATCCACAAAAAAAAATACCGATTTTGGCAACACCCCAATTTGGCAACATAAAATTCACCTCGTGTTGCCAAAATCGGTAAGAAACTGTATCACATAATCTCTACTAAATCTTGGTAATTTTTTATTGGAACACAAAAAGTATTCAACTATGTGATGACCTTTATTTTGGATGTCAGTTAAATATGCTGTTCAGTATCAAAAATAGAGAAAATGTTTTCACTTCCAATGAAACGCTCGGAAAAGCACCAAAAACAAAGAAGGTGACAAATTTGTAGTCGGATTCAAAGAGGTATTAAATTTTACCAATAAATATTTATTTCATGTGAATGTAGTTAGGGCCTTGTAAGAACTCAAAATAAACTGTTCTTAACCTCGGTGGAGCGATAATATTTACTAAAATGGTGGTTGGAGGTATGGCCAAAATATGTTCAACATAATCAGATGTGGACATATTTTGGACCACCTGTCAGATTCATCTCTCCAGTTCCTTCACAGAAAAAACTGTTGTGTAATATTACATCTGAACTGCTGCAACCCGATCAATACGTCGGTTGCATGAATATTACACAGGACGATGTACACATAAGAACAAAAGATTTTACATCAAAACGATGTAATCGTACATAGGAATCGTGATTACATTGATTATTTAGTACATCGGAATGAGTTACATCGGGCGGGTTGCATTTATTTTTTGCTGTGTTCTAAAGGGAGAAAATATTCATGCCAATGTAATGTAGTCTAAAAACAGATAAATAGAATAAGTTGGGACCTTCCGTGATCTGGGTTGTTATACGGTAATTTTACAATGAGATTGTTGTGGGTTCGATTTGTGTCCTAACAACTTTTCGACAAGTTGTAATTTTCAGGTGTTCAGTCATCCAGTTTAGAAAAGTTGTCCTTCTCGGCAATCAGTTGATGACTGAGACAATGTGTTATCTAATGTATGTTTGATAATTTACGTATCATTTAAATTATTTTTTTTTTTTTGATGGCATTTCCCTAGGCCTTTCCA
>NC_085138.1:271749943-271751088 GCF_035046485.1 Aedes albopictus
TAATGAATACTTGAGTTCACTGAGCTTACTCGAGGATTCTTGAAGAATTTGGTAATATTTCTAGATTTTTTATGATAACTGGGAATTTCTGGATTGCTGAGCTTAATCGAGGGCTCTTGAATAATTTTAGAGTTTTCCTCGATTTTACGATATCTGAGGAATTCAGATGAATACCTGAGTTCACTGAGCTTGCTCGAGGATTCCTGAAGAATTTGAGAGCATTCCTGCATTTTTTATGATAACTTAGGAATTGTAATGAATATCTGAGTTTGCTGAGATTGAATTCAAATAATTACCAGAATTCCCAGATCATCATAAAAATCAACAAATATTCCCAAATTCTTCAAGAACCCTCAAGCAAGTTCATTGAAATCAAATATTCACCAAAAATTCCCAGATCATCATAAAAATCAACAAATATTCACAAATTCTTCATCAAACCCTCGAGTAAAATCATTCAACCCAACTATTCACCCAAATTCCCAGATCATCATAAAAATTTACAAATATTCAAAAATACTTCAAGAACCCTCGAGTTAAATCATTCAACTCAACTATTCACCAAAATTCCCAGGTCATCATAAAAATCAACAAATATTCACAAATACTTCATGAACCCTCAAGCAAGCTCATTGAACTCAAATATTCACCAGAATTCCCAGATCATCATAAAAATCAACAAATAATTCAACAAACCCTCGAGTAAAATCATTCAACTCAACTATTCACCGAAATTCCCAGGTCATCATAAAAATCATCAATTATTCACGAATACTTCAAAAACCCTCGAGCAAGCTCATTGAAATGAAATATACACCAGAATTCCCAGATCATCATAAAAATCAACAAATATTCACAAATACTTCAAAAACGGTCGAGCAAGCTCATTGAACTCAAATATTCACCAGAACTCCCAGATCATCATAAAAATCAACAAATATTCACAAATACTTCAAAAAACGGTCGAGCAGTCTGATTGAACCCAAATATTCACCAGAATTCCCAGATCATCATAAAAATCAACAAATATTCACAAATACTTCAACAAACCCTCGAGTAAAATCATTCAACTCAACTATTCACCGAAATTCCTAGGTCATCATAAAAATCAACAAATTTCACAAATACTTCATGAACCCTCGAGC
>NC_085138.1:271751667-271752588 GCF_035046485.1 Aedes albopictus
AAAAAAATCTTATATTTTCAAGTTGATCTGCGACGTAGATCAACTTCTATACTTTTTAGGGTGATGTCCCCCTAACTGGGACCGAATATTTTTTATAACTTAGTGTTGCAGTGCTAGTGCTACGCCTACGGTTGTTCACTGAGAGTTTCTTTTTCCAATAGTCCTTTGCATTCGTAAATCTTGCGGCACCGACTCAAATGATGATACCTACTCTATCCCCTAAAAAGTTGAAGGAATTACTAGGGTAAGAAATCAAACTTTGAACTAGTCAAATTGTAATCTTAATTTGAACCATTTCAAAATTCATTAAAAAGACGTACTTTTCAGGCAAATATTGTCCCGAAAAAGATGTTAAACAGCTTTCCGTTATATAACCTGATAACATGGACTTTAAAAGCATTGAAAAAAGCGTTTTTGTAATTGCGTTGCGAATTCCCCTACTTTTCACTCGCGGAAACAATGTTAAAATGGCCTACTTTTCTTCACTGAAGCAAATGTGCCGAAAAGTACTACTTTTCGGCACTCTTTAAAGTGCTGAAAAGTAGTACTTTTCGGCACTTTTGCCAGCACACACTTTTTGTTAAGTACCGCTACTTCCGTAGATACAGTTGCTGCTTCTACATGCACTGAGCAGTTCGAATCTAAATCAGGACGATTCAGATTCTGATTAGAACTGCCAATCAGGCGTAGAAGCAGAAACTGAACCTACTTTTGCTTTTGCTTATGATGCTGCATGACGACGACGGGAGCTTGAAAACTTGCGACAGTTGGCCTACCATAGCCTACCTGATCGAAGAAAATACTATGCACTACGTCCTGTCGCGCATGGATTCTCGCACGTGGTTGCTTCTGATACACGTTTGTGTGGCTAGAGAGATTATACTGTACGGGTATTTTTGCAATTACAAAAAACTTTGTATG
>NC_085138.1:271753088-271754911 GCF_035046485.1 Aedes albopictus
ATCAACATACATCAGAAATACGTTTGAATCTAATGTATTTACACATCATAAAACATCTAAAAACGTCTAAAACAAATGTCAGAATTGACGTCAACATACATCAGGAAACGTCTGAATCTGATGTTTTTTACATCAACATACATCAGAAATACGTTTGAATCTAATGTATTTACACATCATAAAACATCTAAAAACGACTAAAACAAATGTCAGAATTGACGTCAACATACATCAGGAAACGTCTGAATCTGATGTTTTTTACATCAACATACATCAGAAATACGTTTGAATCTAATGTATTTGCACACCATAAAACATCTGAAAACATCTAAATCCGATGTCTCAATTTGCATCAATATAACGTATAATTCTAATGTTTTTTACATCTACATACATAACAAAACGTTTGAATCTAATGTTTTTGCACATCATGAAACATCTGAAAACGTCCAAATCTACTGTTATTTTACATCAACATACAAAAGAAAATCGTTAGAGTTTTATGTTTTTTGCACATCAAAATACATTTGAAAACGTCAGATTTTGATGTTTCGGATTATTTGCTTGACATCAGAAAAACGTTTGATTTCCTGATGTATACATTATGTTACCTTGCATAAACACATCTGAATCGTAATGTTTTCTAATGTTCAACATCAGAAGTACATCAAACCTTGATGTTGATGTATACATCGAAATTTAACGTCAGGCTAATGTAAATTTTTATTCGGGGTCATTTTATTAAACCCATATCTCCGCCAATTTGTGTCCAATTTTAAAATCCTAGGTCTCATTCAAAAGATAATAAGTCAAAGTAACTTTGAACATGATTTAAATAAAAAAATTCGAACATGTTTGTATGTAAACTCAAATTAAGGTTGCCAAATTTTCTAAAAAATGAAAATAAACTTACGGCAGTGTCGCTGGAAATTGGGTTGACCAAATTTTAAGATTTGAGAGGTAATATAACCTATTTTCTATTAGCTTTCAACTGCTTTTCACTGTTGTAAAAATTGGAAAAGTGATTTGTTGATATCTTTGTCATCTCTCATTCAATTTTAATTATTTTTGGCTTATTTGAAACATAATGAACTAACAAAAAATGTTCGTTAGCAAGAGCAAGAGCTAAACGAACACTTTCCAATTTGGCAACGGGCGCATACGTTTCCGTATAATCAAATCCAGGTCGCTGTGAGCACCCTTTTGCCATCAATCTGGCTTTCTATCTTCCATCTTCTTCAATGGAGAAAACCCATTTTAACTGAATTGGTTTTACACCCTTTAATACACAGTTAACCACTGACCAAGTATTATTTTGATTAAATGAATCAAGTTCATCTTGAATTGCCAACCTCCATTCTTCCCACACGCTATGTCTGAACCACACAGATAAAAATAATGAGATTTACACGTCATGTAAACTTAATTTTTGTCAGGTACCTTATTGTTATAAAAGTTTACATGAAATATCATGTAAGTTTGTGTTATATGTCATGTAAACTCTCAGAGTCATGCTTAATTACATGACATATAATGATATTTTATGACTTTTACATGACATGTCATGTAAACTTCTGTGATATCCCACGCTCCAATTATGTGCATCAAATGTCACAGTGCAAGCATTGACCCGAGTGGTTAAGGGGAATTATCATCCGACATAGAAGCCGACTCACTTTTTCCTAGTTAAAACTACAACTCAACACCCTTTATTGAAAAACCTAACTTATTTAAAAGCTAAATCCCATTCTTCCCACTAAAGGCCTTTTCTTGTGTCATCACAAAATGGCTTCTTCAGAATCATCATCCAAATTCAACTTTAC
>NC_085138.1:271755411-271756098 GCF_035046485.1 Aedes albopictus
AATTTGGCCCGCTGAATCTGAATCTGACTTCAGAATTCCTGTAACACGTACAGTTTTTGAGAAAAATAGAGTTTTAATCACAAATTTTCATATTTTCAAAGAAAATTTAATATTGTCTTTAAAATTTTAAATTTTTCATCTGCTCATTATAACCAATATTCATATTCAATAGATTTTGATCCACTGAGTCTGAATCTGACCTAATAATTTTAGTAATACGTAATTTTTTTGAGAAAAATTAGGTTTTATTGGCAAATTCCATATTTTCATAGAAAATAGAATATTGTATTTATAATTTTATTTTTTTTTATCTGCCCATCTTTAACAATATTTATATTCAATAAATTTTCATATTCTGATTTGCAATCTGACCTAAGAATTTCTGTAACACGTAAAATTTTTGAGAAAATAGGGTTTTAAACACAAATTTCATATTTTCATAGAAAATAAACTACTGTCTTTACAATTTTATTTTTTTTATCTGCTCATCTCAACCAATATTTGTATTTAATAGATTTTCATATACTGATTCGGAATCTGACCTATGAATTTCTGTGACACGTAAATTTTTTTAGAAATATAGGGTTTTATTCACAAATTTCAGTTTTTCACATAAAATATTGTTTTTATATTTTTCAATTTTACATCTACTCATCATAACCAATATTTTTATTCAATAGATTTTGA
>NC_085138.1:271756598-271756769 GCF_035046485.1 Aedes albopictus
TAAACCCTCGCATTGTTCCACTTGAGGAAAAACTTTACCTTTTAATGAAGGTTATCGTTTTTTTTACAATGTTAGCAACACATAGACACAAAGCAGTTAACAAAATAAGGCATAGTCTTTTTAATACAGAGCCTCAAAGGTGTACTCATAATTAACGATACAGTCCTTAGT
>NC_085138.1:271756792-271757598 GCF_035046485.1 Aedes albopictus
GAAATTAAATATATATACACTCCCGTTCAAAAGTTTGGGGTCACCCCCTCAAAAACATGTCCGCCAATTTGCGTCCGATTTCAAAACCCTAGGTTTCGTTCAAAAGATAATAAGTCAAAGAAACTTTGAACATGATTTAAAAGAAACTTTTTCAAAAATTTTTGTATGTAAACTTAACCCAAAGTTGCCAAATTTGCTAAAAAATGAATATAAACTTACGGCAGTGTCGCTGGAAGTTGGGTCGACCAAATTTTAAGATGAGAGCGGTAATATGACCCATTTTCTATTAGCTTTCAACTGCTTTTTACAGAACTTAACTAAAAAATCTAGAAAAAAAGTTATTAAGTAAATTAATCCTTGATGTCATCGACCAAAAGTTTGGGGTCACCCCTCAATATGATGTATCGGCCAAAAGTTTGGGGTCACTATCGTAAAACATGGAAAAGTGATTTGATGATATCTTTGTCATCTTTCATTCAATTTTAATTCTTTTTGGCTTATTTGAAAAAAAATGAATGATACTTACTGCATAGACATTGAACCACACATATTTGTTGAAATTTACATACTAAAACTTAACGTAAAGTTGCCTCATTTTTTGAAGCGTGGTAAAATGTGTTAACTTTACATAACATTTTTATAAGGTACCCCGGGGCAAGTGGGACCTAAAAAAATGCTAATTTGGTTTTGTCATGCCAAAAATTTCAGAACACATTTTTTTCAATAATTCTAATGAACCCGAAAGACGTTGTTGGTATATTTGTACTGATTAACGTGCATTAAAACTGTTTCAATATTTTTACATT
>NC_085138.1:271758098-271758530 GCF_035046485.1 Aedes albopictus
TTCAACCAATTTTTTTTGAGTGTTCGCTATTCTGTCCAGCTTTTCAAAAATATTCTCTGAGTGTCAAGTTCACCCCCGTATTTTGATTCGCATGCTAAAAGAAGTAACTGGTCAAAATTTCAGCCAAATCCATTGAAATTAAGAGGTGCATCAAATCAATTTTGTGTTTTTCTACTATTTTCGAACTTCAAAAAATCATAACTACACTAAACCTTGTCAAAAATTATTTTTTATGCAATTCAGTATCATAATTTCTATTTTATAAAACTCATTTTGGTATCATAATGATCAACTTTTCCGAACTGGTTCATAATGCAACTGAAATGAGTTGCATAATGAAAAATAGTTGCATAATTTTCATAATGCAACTCATTTGAGTTGCATTATGAACATTATGCAACCCAAATGAGTTGCATTATGAAAAAATCATTG
>NC_085138.1:271759030-271759098 GCF_035046485.1 Aedes albopictus
TCCTCCAGTTGCTCTTTCGGAAAGTCCTTTACAAATTCCATTGAAAGTTTCTTCACGGATTAATTTCA